>NC_053488.1:53171929-53199429 GCF_015227805.2 Hirundo rustica
TGGAAGGACCTTAAAGACAATCTAGTTGCAAAACTCCTGCCATGGGCAAGGGCGTCTAGCATAAATATTGGACCCAACAGCAGTATGGTAAAGTGGTGACATTCATGCCATAGACCATACACTGGGCACATTTGCTGGGACTATCAGGAGAAAAATCTTCCCCAGCTATACTCTGCTTGAATTTTCATTATTTGTGACCAAAATATGCACTATGTGCCCATAAACCTGTATCAAAAGTAATGCAGGAGAGACTAAAAGCTGCTTCAAAGTCTGATCAAGTCCTAGGAAAAAGGTCTCTTTAATTTCAAGTTACAAGAAATTTTGCTCGTTAGAACTTTTCTAAAACTGAACAATCTTAATTCTCTTTGGTCTGAAGGAATGAATTTGTCTGCAAAGTAATATCTAATGGCAAAGCTTTTAGCGTGTAAATCATCCCATCTTATTTCAGCTTTTGAGGGTCTGCCTCCCAAAGGAGAGAAATCCCTGTGTGCCAGCAGCTGATCTACACAACCACAGCTCTTCAAAATTCAGCAATGAGGATTTTGTGTTGTTTCAACCAAACATCCATTCTTTCTTGGTCCAAGATGTGAGAATCTGGAGACTGTCATAAATACAAATCACCATTTCCCAAATTTTACCTGCTTTTAAATTTTTCCTGTTTTTAAACAAGAGTAAAAACATTCTATTTGTGCATGTTCCCAGGAGCTCACAAGGATTTAAAACATTTCACCAGTACATTGCAGTTTTTACCTATTATTTTACATTTTAAAGTGGAAAAATGCAGCATTGGAAATGGTGAAGGTTTAAGGTAGAGATCTGTTTAAAAAAGATTTTAATATGGTAAAATCAATCTAGAATCTGTACTAGGCAGGGAAGTGGCAGGGGATAACATGAGGAAAGGGAATAAAAAAAAGCTCTAATGAGCCCATACCAGTTGCTAATACTTAATCTCTTTAAATAATGAATTAGCTGCTCATATCTAGTCACTGCCAAGAGAAAGCACTTTCTTTGTGAAGTAAAGCTTGAATAGCCATGAATTATTCAATATAAAGAGTGCCAGTTAAAATGCCTTGATATTGGAAGTCAAGTGTAAGATTATCTTTTGTCTGTCAGAAAGCATCTCTTCCATGTTACTGAGACCTGTGGGGGGTGGAAAAAGGGGCCAACCAGGGCACAAACATGTCAAGAAAAATAAGGAAGGTATTGTAGTAACATGCAGAAGCATTTCCACTTATGTATGAGCTTCAATCGTATGTAGAAAATGTTCTGCTAGACTTTATTCTGCTTATTGTTTCTGTTCTCCTTTATCTTGATCACTGTTCCATTGTCTGTGACTCTGAGAGAAGTACTCATGATGCAGTAACAATACTCCAAGGCTCCTTCCAGCAGAGACATTATCAGTTATTGATCTGTCAGCCTTTGCTGACATGGAGAAATATATTTCTATACTCAGATTTCTAACATACCTTTGTACTGGGTCACAATGTTTAGTTTAGAAGAAGGCAGGAAAGTCTGGCACAAAAAAATCAGTGTTTCTTGGGAAAGTTTAGTTTATCTAGCCTTGAGGTATGACACAGGATTTCCAAAGGCTCTGCTTGCTTGCTTTTTTTTTTTTTTTTTTTTTTTTTTTTTCTTTCTTTTTTTTTTTTTTTTTTTATTTTTTTTGTAGGGGGGCGGGGGGGGATGGTGGGGGTACGGGGTATTTCCTTCTAATACTGTCCACATTGTTGGTGGCACCTCCACATATGTCAAACACTCCTTTTATTTTCTTTTCTACCTGTGTTTTGAATAGATTCCATACATTTTTTTCTTTTTCTTTTTTCTTTTTCTTTTTCTTTTTGTTTTTCTTTTTCTTTTTCTTTTTCTTTCTGTTTCTTCTTTTTCTTTTTTCTTTTTTTCCGTTTCCTTTTGCTTTTCCTTTTCTTTTCCCTTTTCGTCTTTCTTTCTCTTTCTGTCTTCTTTCTCCCCCTGTCCTTTTAATTTTTCTTTCAGATGATTGCAGTTCAGTTCAATATATCACAAAGTTCTGAAACTGCAGAGAAAAACCGGTTGGTGTTTTGGAGTACTTTTTTTTCATTCCCTCTTCCCCTCCCCCCCCCTCCCCCCCCCCCAATTCCTCCATAAACGCATATTCTCTCTACCCTATCAAATGCTGCTCATAGTCTTTGTATTTCATGGTAATGGTTTCCTGTTGGTGGCTTTTCAGATTCGGTAGTACAACATTGGCAACTAACCCCCAGGTGTAGGATCCAAAATAGTCAGGAAATTGGACAATATATATGGGCTATATACAGCTTACCACTTAAAATCCCCAATTCTTCATTGATTACACTGGCAGGCAGGAACTAGCAGCTCTGACCAGAGGTTGGTCTGTGTGTATCATCAAGACTCTGATCTGGGATGCTACCCTGTGATAACAGCACTAAGCCTCTGTAAGCAGCCTGAATACAGTCCAGTGTAAGACTGAAAAACAAGTCAAGATTACTTCATCACTTCTAGAGTACTTTAACTGCCATTTTTCTCTGCCATCCATTTTATTCTGATTTTGACAAGAATTTATGCAAGCCTGGCCCATCTCAAAAATACAGCCTTGGACTTTGAGGTGAGACTAAGAGAAGGCAAGGGGTATCTTCTGTCGCTGGATCACTGATAGTTCTCTGTGGACTCTCTGAAGGACCATGCTAGTACTCCTAAGGCTGAGAATGAGAATTATCACTTCCCTATCTCTCAAGTGAAAAAAGAAAAAAAAGTTGTAACAACACACTGAAACTGGGCCACTGGTATATTTGTTGAAAATATTCAGGAAAAAAAAGCCCAAACATATTTTAAAGTATGAGAGCCCTTTGACCCCTTTGACCTATGTGATACCTACAAAAGAGATTAGTTCTCTTTTCTTCAGCCTCAAATGTGATCTGATTCAGAATAACATCTGAATTACATCACAAAATGAAAATAAAAGAAAGAAATCAAATTAGGGTCCAGAATTTTCCCTCTGGACAAAGACAGCTGTGTGATTATGTGGTTAGAAGGAAAGTATTTTCAGTTAGAAATTTTTCATAATAGAGCACTGATAGAAAATTAATAGAAAGAATCTAGTATTAAGAAGATGAATCAGAATTGAGAAAAAAAACGACTAATTCCTTTGTTTTGAAAGGAGATAGATGTTTGTGTGGTGTCTTGAGATATGGCTTGCAATGTTCTGATTCAACAGATTAAGAATATACAACATGTTGCATGACAAATAAAGGCACAGTCTTTAGAGTAATTTAAGATTGATGTTTAGTAACAAATGAAAACCATTTGCCACTCTTCCCAGAGAAATTTTGGAATGAAAGATTAATTATCCATATTATTGTGGAAGCTTGATCCAGAAAAACTCTCTTTTGTTCCAGAAATTAATTTAAATGTATTGAAATGATTTCTCAGAATTTATATGGTGCCTTTTCTCATTAAAATCTATGGATATGTATTTCATAATATTTAAAAGAACACAGATTTTAACAAGGAAAATTAGAGGCTTGTGGCCTTTTAAATGTCAAGGACCATATTATGGTCTCAGTTGTATAACACTAATTCTTGCTGAAATGAATATAAGTCTCACATATATGCTGTTTTCATAATCAGAACCAATTGTTTTTCTGCTGGCACAATTCAAGCAGGGTAAATGAGAAGACTTAGGAAAATGAGCATCACAAGGCAGTGTCAATCTTTGGTTCTCAGAATGTGCAACACACTAAATCTGATTGTTCTCATTTGTGGCTTTAACAGGATTTTATTATATCTTCCATATTTTTACAATGAGAAGAACCTTCATGATTTGTTCTGCAACTCTCTGTAATTCACCACTCTTTGGGTTTTGTTGAACTACTCACATTTTTCATGCATCTTTCTGAATAACAGATTTTCCTTAGCTAGTTTAAGCTAACTTTGTGACTTTAAAGCTACCAAAGCTGAAAATAGACCCATACACAGTTTATTCCACTACAATGAAGTTTGGGACAGAGCACAGTTTGTTTTGGGGGTGGGGCACATCTGAAATTTTCCACCAGAGTGTCTCCAACCTGCATTACATACCTTGCTTCTAAGAAGGTTGTGTTCTACTTGCACAATATGGCTTCTTGTTTAAGTTTAGGGGTTATTGTGTGGGGGGGGTTGTGGGTTTTTTACAAACCAACAGCAGCTCCTGACTATTTGCACACTATGCAATACGCATGGCAGACTGACTTTGTTTTTGAAGAATAATGCCAGATGTCCCATGCTAAAAAATACCTACAATAATTCTACAATCACCACTATCACTGTTTATGTTGTTATCAAATGTCAAAATGTCTTTTTATATCGGGACTTGTATTGTTTTGGAATGAGGTCTGGAAGAGAGAGATAAAAACAGACACTTTAACTGGGCCACTGGCATATTTGTACACAGTATTCAAGAAAAAAACCCAAACAGTTTTTAAAGTACTCTTTGACAAATGTAGTACCTACGCAAGAGGCCTGATATGCCTTTAAGTTTCCTTATGGGCACTTCAGAATCTTATTTCACAGTGGATATTTTTTTTTTTTTTTTTTTTTTTTTTTTTTTTTTTTTTTTGACATGGCCAAAGGTTAGATTATTCCTTGATACTTTTTCTTGGCCCCCAAAACTTAAATAATTGCACATCCACATATTGGCAGCCAGGATTTGTTAAGGTCCATGTATTAGCCAAACTTTTAATCTGTAGGGTCATCTGAATAACTGATCGATCTCTGTTGACTCCTGAGCTGTAAAATTCACAATTAGAATACACCTTTCAAGAAACAAAAACTTTATTCTGGGAGTTTGAATGAATCCACAAACAGATTCAATGGGAAAATATGTAATTAGGTAGGAGGAATACATTACAGGACAATAGCGTTCTATTGCCCTCTCTGAAAACAGCATTTCTTAACTGAATTTTCATAAAACCTAGACTGAAAAATCTCAAAAATTACATAATAAGCTTGAGTACATCTTGTGCTGGCATGGAAAGACAATATCTGTTGTTTGAGAAAATGTTCCACTGGCCATTTAAGATTAGCGCCTATCACAGCTAGATGGGTGTTAGCCATACATGTTACCCCTACTCTGCAGTATATACCCCCCCAAAAGAACCCATTGGTAAATCCTGTTCACCTGTAGAAAAAGTCTTGCCTTGATAACTTGAAAGATATTTTTGTTGCTTTTTCCATGTCTATAAATAAATGTAAAATGCTCCAGTATAAATCTAGTATGCTGTAAGTACAGCAGGTTGGATTTCTTACCCCATTCAACAACAGTAGTGATACATGAAAAAAAACAGAGGTGGAAAAATGACCTGCAGTGAGAAAATTATCCTTCAGATTCAGACATGGCAGAAAAATGTTGCACAAAAAGTATTGACTCTTTTCTTATCTACATCAGAGAAACTCTGTTGCTTTCAGTGGAGCTTTATTCATCATTTTGGTGGAAACACATTATGAACTGATTAACATAGCTGAAAATTATTGTCCTTCCTTCCTTCCTTCCTTCCTTCCTTCCTTCCTTCCTTCCTTCCTTCCTTCCTTCCTTCCTTCCTTCCTTCCTTCCTTCCTTCCTTCCTTCCTCCTTCCTTCCTTCCTTCCTTCCTTCCTTCCTTCCTTCCTTCCTTCCTTCCTTCCTTCCTTCCTTCCTTCCTTCCTTCCTTCCTTCCTTCCTTCCTTCCTTCCTTCCTTCCTTCCTTCCTTCCTTCCTTCCTTCCTTCCTTCCTTCCTTCCTTCCTTCTTTCCCTTCTTTTTTCCTTCTTTCCTCTTTTTCTTCCTTTCTTTTTACCTTTTTCCCCCTCCCCCATTTCTCTCTCTCTCTCTTTCTTAGTTTTCTGTCTTTCAAAAAGCAACCTATTAAACCAATAAATCATAAAGGGACAATAAACATGCCCATTCCATATAGCAAATAATTATTTTGTCCAACCAGCTGCTGGCAGGTATAAAATCTGAGACAGTTGGTTAGCCAGCTCCTTAGGGCTAACTGCTCTAAAAATCACTTTTTTCCTTCTCTCTCTCTCTCTTTCTCTCTCTCTCTCTTTTTTTTTTTTTTTTTTTTTTTTTTTTTTTTTTTTTTTTTTTTTTTTTTTTTTCCACAGCACATATCCAGATACAGAATCTCTGAACTAATTATCAGGGCTGGGATTTTCAACTTAATCATCACTCTACCAGCTCCCTGGAGAACAGCGGCATCTAAGAGCTAACCCCTGCCATGCTGAATCACAGTCACAAGAAGCAAAGCCCACTGAGATTTTCAAAGGAGGACTCTGGTACACAAATTTAATATAATTCTACACTTTAAAACTGAAGTGTAAACTAGGAGACAGTAGCTGATAAAATGCTATTTAAAATTAAAACATTAATGTTATAGCTTATTATTTTAACAAGGCTTAAAGGAAGAGAAAGTCCATCTGTCTGCATTGTCTAAAAGCAGTTCTACAGTTCTACACTATTTGTAAGAATTAACTCATTCTATATTCACTAATAATGGAAAAAAGGTTGAAAGACACACAATCAATTGGCTAATTTGCTCTAACTTTGCACCAAGCATAAAATTAAGAGGAGAGAAAGGTAGACTGAAGAAGTATTTCCATCATCATCATTAAATTTCATTTCAGCAGGGAATCGTGTCTCTGGTGCTTTCGCTATCTGCTGTGAATTCAGCCCAATATTCAGCCTGAGTACCCTCTGTATATAACTACCTGTATTTGCAGGTACACAGGATGACATGCAGTTACATGGTGCCAGTAAATGCCAGGCTTAATTGTTTTGTAATCATTCTGTGAAATCATTTATTATGCATGAATAAACACAGATGCTTATACTCTCTGCTGGTGTAAATCATAATTGTTCTACTGACACCAGTGGAGGTGTGCTAATTTACACCAGATGGAGATTTGGCCCGATTATTTAAGGACCTGAGGTATTTGGCAAAGGCTCAATAGGTACGACTGAATTGTGACGTTTCCTCCTTGGGCATTGCAGCAGTAAATTACATTTTATACAGAAACTTCAGCTATCTGGATGTAAAATCTTCCTGGAATAACTGCAGCAAATTAGTTGGTCTGTCAGATGAATGATATTTGCTACAGCACTTGCAGATGTTCAGTCCTGTGTGAGATTCCTTTGATGCAACTGCCTGTAACAAAGACAAATTTATCATGCTTACAGCTGTCTAACCTTTAACTAACATTGCTCAGATGCAAAAAACTTTACCAGAATTTAAAACTATGTTGTTACATTTTGTTAAGGTTTGGGAAGCAGTAGCAACATTGGCAGCTTACAAGATGATTGTTCACAGTGAACTGTTTCGTGTCCTGTTGAAGGCTGCAGTTTTTAAATATGTCGGTTAAGCTCTTTGAGCATAAATGTCTTTTTAGCATGCGCCATAGAACAAAAAAATTAAGAAAATGGCCTAAATGAACAGGCAAAGTTAATCATTTAAGAAACTCAGCCTAGATATTTTCTCTCCATCTTACAGTAATTACAATTTCATAATCTGGGAGCACCTTGCATATTGCTTGATTTTCGGCTTTGGCAGCAGTGCAGTAAGATGGAAGATACTCTTTTTCACAAAATTGTAGTGGGAGGTACGAACCTTATGCCAAGAAACCATAGCACAATTCAGTAAGATTCAGAGTCAGTGGAGAAGTCATATGTACATTGGCACAATTTTATACATTTATATAGAGGATCTTAAAATAAATGAAATGAAATTAATTATTAAAGAGCATGAAAGAGAAAAAGCAGCTGTGAATTTTGTTCTCAATACTGCCACAAACACCTTTATTCTCCACCCAAAAAATTAAGTAAAGCAATATTTTGACATCACTGTTAATTTGTTCCATTTTGGAAAACCCCCCAGAATATGGTCAGTCATACTAAGTGTTGTAATAACTGCAAGAGATTCTGCTCTATAATCTCAAAAAGAACTGTTTCTCTGAACGTCATTAGTCTTTGTGTCACAAACCCATCCTCACCAGTTGCTAGAGGAAATTCTATAGCCAGGTCAGTTTGGCAAGAGTCAGATTAAACTATAGGAACACTTGATTAGATTTTTAACTGCTTCCAAAAGGAAAAAAAGTTTTATTCTATGATTTCTGTAATCAGTGCAGTGTGAGGTGATAAACAGTCAGAAGGACCAGCTTATATATATTATGCAATCTTTTTCTGGCATACTTCTAGCTCTCTGTAGCACCATGGCTGCATATTATAAGTAAAGATGTATTTTATTTGGTTTCATTCCACCTGCTGGAAAAGAATCCAATCTCTGCCTTGTGTTTTCCAGAAAAGCAATAGAGAAGATGTTATTTCAGGAGTTGTTATTTTCATCCCCTTTTCCTTCCTGAACACATACAAACAGTTTAGATCTTTGTCTCCAAATTACCCTTAGATGAGGAAGAAGCTGACTTAGCAAGTTTTTCTGTTGCATGGATTATACTGTAGCAGATGAATAATCAGCAACCACCTTTAAGGAACCATCTCCTGTTGATTACTCTGGTCCAACCAGACAAATGAGTCATTGAAAACTGATATAGTCACGGACAAAGACCCTCTAACTAATTAAAGTTAGAAAGTGGTATGTTTATTCACCGGCGGGCGGCACGGGAGTCATCTGTTCAAGAAATATTGCCCTTGCCTGTAGAGATGAACTTAACTTTAGTTGCACAATTATTGAAACACCATGGATTAAAGAAAAGAAGAAAAAATTAGAAAGAAAGAGAACTTTGATTTGATTACAATGCACCATGACACAGAGACTATATGGAGATTACTTGAAAGTTAGTAGAAGGCCCATCCCATCATTGGTGGGATGTGCGCTCTGGGTAGTCACCAGCTGCAACTGGTTTGCTCAATACCTTGGTTTATTTGATTATTGTTTTGTTCAATTTAGTTAGTATAAGTTTGATTTTGTTTGTTATAATATTTCCTTGGAACTGGAGAATGCTGAAGCAGCTAGCAGCTTTAACTTTAATATTAAGAGCATATGGTATAGTTTTAAAGGACCCCTACCTCACAGTTTTGTTACATGAAGAAGAATTTACATATTAATAAAAGAATTTACTAACTTTGAAGAAGGAGTGGGGAAATGAGACATGACTTTAAAGAGTTAAGATTTTAGCTAAGGGTTAGAAGCAATTTATATTGATCAAAATGTAAGTTAGATTAGTAAATGGTAGGTTAATGATTATTAGATGCCCAAGCTAGAGCTAACTGTTATATTATGAGCTTGTTTATAGAAAAAGTGGAGTAAGTGAACTGTCATAAGAACAGATTGAAACCACTAACAACAATGGCCAGCACCTGGACTTGGTATCAATCAATCACGAAGCAGGAGACCTTGGATCGTGCCAGAGGGTCACAGAGACCTGATGAAGACGCTCCTGACTTCATCCTTTGAGACCACTGACCCAATTTGAGACAACCGACCCAATGCAAGAGAAGAATTGCGCATACATGAAGGACTAATAGCCTCATTTTAATACAGAGCGGGGATGGGAGGTGCTGGGGTTATGCATATGTATTGTATGTAAGATCTTGGAAAATAAATAGAGAGCAAAGAGCCTTGTTCGGGTGGCCATGCTTTTTGGAGATGACTCCCGTGCCGCCCGCCAGTGAATAAACATACCATTTTCTAACTTTAATTAGTTAGAGGGTCTTTGTCCGTGACTATATCGGTTTTCAATGACTCACAAACTGTTGTAATGGGAGACAACTTCTTTAACCATATATGCCATATTTTAAAATATTTATATGTATTTATGTTAAGTCAAACATCGCAAGAGGTTCTGAAGAGCTCTTTGTCAAATATTTCTGAAATTCTGCCTGTGAAATCATTCCTATCTTGACTGATTAAATATCTTTACAAAAAATCCGGTCCCTCATTGTTTACAAAAAGTCCAGTCCCTCATCTCCACCAGTGGAAAGTGCCAAAGGTGAATGCTATACTATCTGTTTGGATCCTCATTCCATTGTCCCTGTCCACAAAGCTGCGTTATGGATGTTTCATGGTGATCTTGGTGCTGCTACTTGCATAATTGCATACATATATATTACAGTGCATGGGCTGTCATTACCCCCATTATTTCATGCAAATTAAATTCCAAGAACAGGTTGGTGATGAAAAGGTCTCCTTGAGGGATCCAAATGAGCTTGGAAGCAGGCTTATCTATTTAATAATATCTTCCAGCTAATTTACAATCTTAAGATTAAATCTTTTTATGGAATTTTTAACCAAAATATGATGAACACTCAGAATTTGACATCAGATATTCATGCAATGAAGACTCAACCTCTCCACAGTGAATTCACAAATCTTTCATCTAGCTGTTTCTAAAAAACAACTAAGGTTTGCAGTAGCTTCTTACTTGAAAAAAATGGCTTTGTTTCCTTCTGAATAAAGTTATTGGTAGCTCCAGTGGCTAAGATGTACACATGGACAAGGGCTAACATGGAACCAGGGAAGAGTCTAGAACACAGGTACTACAAGGAGCTGCTGAAGAAGTTGGGGATGTTCAGCCTGGAGAAAAAGAAGCTCAGGGGAAACCTTCTCATTCTCTACAACTACTCCTGAAAGGAGGCTGTAGATGGGTGGGAGCTGGTCTCTGCTCCCAGGTGACAAGTGAAACGTCAAGAGGAAACAATCTCAAGCTGAGCCAGGGGAGGTTTAGTTTGGATATCAGGAAAAATTTCCTCACCAAAACCATGGGCAAGTCCTGGCACAGGCTGCCCAGGGCAATGGTGGAAGCACCATCCCCCAAAAGAAAGTCTTCAAAACAATGTGTAGTTGTAGCGCTTAAGGACGTGGTTCAGTGGTGGGCTTGAAAGTGCTGGGTTAATGCTTGGATGTGATGATATGAGCAGTCTTTTCCAATCTAAATTGTTCTATGATTCTGTGACTTTGCTAAGGAGTTTGTCACAAATGATTTTGTGGGTACAACTCCACTGTAGACTGCTAACACTTCATTACAAGCATCTCTGTCCTTCTTGTAAAGCCATTTAAATTTGGTCCGAAAAGGAGTGCCTGGCTCTGTTCTCCTGTCCTGCTTCCCACTGAATTTGCTTTAAGCAAGCTGGTAATTATTGTCTTATAAATCCCATTTGCCAAGCACAGGGCATCCTGTCTGAGATCACTTTGAGCTCTGGCACAAAGCTGGGTATCCTTCCTTCCAACCTCTCCTCTGACATCTCTCAAAACTGCTGCCAAGTGTACCAGAGGGTTTAGCTGGGAAAGGAGAGCAGCTTCAGGACAGAGTGGTAGGATGTCGTTGTGCATTATTTGGGTTTATATTGTATTTCATTTTTATATTGGGTTTTGTAATGGTTTCTTCTGTACTCCCCTGTTCCCCTGGAAAATGTATCATCCCAAAGTTTGTCCCTCTTCCTTTTCCCCTCCCATTCTCCCATACTGGAATGTAACCCAACTCTTTTCCACTCCCACCTTATCCCTGATTGTGTAGTGGCTTGTCCCTGCTTTTAGCCCCTTCCTTCTGGATAAAAACCAGGAAACCAGGTGGAAAATTCCTCTTGGCTCAGGGAAGGGGACAGGGACTGGCCTCCTGACCCTGCAGGGGCAGGACCACAGGAGAAAGACTGAATAAAGCCCTGATTCCCCTGCCCAGAACAAGTGCAGAGACCTTTCCTTTGCCATCAGCGGGTGCCTGTTCTCTCTAAAGGAAAAGGTTCACAGCTGCTCTGGGATCTTTGGGGCCCTGAGGAAAAACCCTTCCAACTGTGGTTTGTCTCTCAAGCTAGCTGAGGCAAAAATGGAGCTGGGGCTCTGAGAGAGAGAGAGAAAGACAAGACGCCACAGTAGCAGATGACCTGGAGGGCCTTGAACTGTTGGAAAAGTGAAAAACATTGAGAGCAAGGAATAGAAAATCTATTATGAGACCCTGTGGGCAGATAAAGGGTCTGTGAAGCCTCATGGAACTTCAGCTGGTTTAGAGAGAGAATCTCTTAAACTTCTGTGTATTCACCTAAAACGTTTCTGCAAATACCATCACCACCACTTTCTCTTCCCTTGTCTAGCTACAAAATATCGTGTTATTCTTGTAGACATAATTATCTAATTGTTATTTGAATCCTCCTAAAGCATTTTGCTGTTCATTTAGCAAGTTGCCAGTGAGGCTAATGACATCAACAAAATTGCTCTGAAAGGAGTTGCCTGTACACTGTGATGTATCATAAATATAAATGAATGCAAAGTAAGATGCTACACATAAAATGCAAATGAACAGGGAATGAGATTCAGTTGTTCACCAGAGGTTCAGATATGGATGGAGAAGCCTCTGTAGGGCTACCAAGCAAAAAAAACAGGCTTGTGTTTCAACTCTCCAGCTGCTGCTGAGTAGGGACTGCAATCTGTCATAGAGCACTAATTGAACAGGATGCTGCTGGAAGGAAATATGTGTCAGTGCCATTCCCCAGTGAAAAGCTGTAAGGCAGATTATTGGGGGAGAAAAAACAATGAACTGCTTGGGTCAAAATTGTAGCCTCAAATACTAAAAAAGTCAGGAGGGTAAGCAGCAACAGTAGAGCTCTCCAGTGGCTGAGGAAAGTAAAAGATGGTTAAAAACACCCCAAAATTTAAAGTGGCCTCTGCAAGAGAAGCATCAGAAAGACCACTGAAGGGAATAATCAGTCATGGGAGGGAGTAATTCATTCTAATACAACTTTATTTCACTTTACATCTCTAATACAAACCAACACCCACACCACTCCTCTGGCTTAAGCACCCCAAGACAGTCAATTTTAAGGAAAAATTGCAGGAGAAGATGGACGGAGAGCACGGACTACATCCCTCTACCTCTATAGTAACCAGGGGTGCAGAAAGGACAGGATCACAGGCACTTCAGGCAACAATTTTGGAAGCACCAAATGCCATTGCGCCTAAAGTACCTTCATGTTTTGTGGTATTTTAAATTATTGTCATTATCTAGTTTCTTCCAAACTAGAACCAGCACTTGAAGCACTGAGGTCTCCCAGATAGCTGGCATGAAACACCCAAAAGGACTTTGAGTTTCAAAGACTTTTCTATTAGCCTAGAAAACCTCACATATATAGCTGACAAAATAACCACAGCTGTTCTGAAATGACAGCAGTAACTTGAAGAGGTGAATCAATGGAACCTTCACTTTTTAATCAGCTCGAAAAACACCATTCCATAGAGAAAGATTGAAAAACTTTTTCATACCTGCTCATGTCCATGTCTCTATCTGGGCATATAGGCCAGTCAATTTCATTCTGACCTGCAATGCACGAGCCGCAAGATTGCATAGAAGTTTTGAGGCAAGTGCATTTCAACAACATCTCAGAAGCTGGTGTGGACAGCATAGATAAGAGTTTTCTGCTTCAGGACTGAAAAGGCTTTGATCGGCTTCTTAATTTTCTGCAACTATTATTATTTGCATTTCACATTTTTTTTAATACATTATGGATTAGCTCCTAGGTCATAAGCACCCAGGACTGGATCAAGAAGCCTATCTAGATCGCTGTTAAAAAAAAAAAAATCTGTTTTGTTGCCATTTATACGGTGAGTTAAACATGTGGCACGTAGTCAGATGAGTTGTTCAGATACATGAAATTTGCAAGCTGAAGGTTTTTAGCCCCAAATCTCTCTTTATTTGCAGAGATGATATTCTTGTGCATTTTTTCTCAGTATTGTGATGTCCACTGAGAGAGTCTGATGTTCCTTAGACAAAGACCAGCTGTGTAATGGAGATTGTTTATTAATACTAACCAGTCCTTCACTGATAAATCTTCTCCCAGGGAGATACTAGGGTTCTGTAAACCACTTTCACTAAGGAAAGAGATTTTGTATTTTGTGTAAAAGTTCCAAAATCAGGTAGGTTCCTGATATCACCTTTATTGCAGAGATACTAGGGAGAAGGCCAGGGAAATAATTTCTGTTCCAGCAATGTGGAAAAGTTCTTTGCTGCTGAATCCCTTCTTTTTTAGGTGTAGCCCTGTGAACAACCCCAACTACATCTTACAGAAGAAGAAAATCAACCACAAGCCTACTTGAATGGTGATGGATACAAAACAAAACTTGAAGGGAAAATAAGGAAATCTATTTTTCAAAGTTGTTGCATTTTCTGAACTAGCATCTATTTGATTATGACTGTTGTACAAGAATACACTGACGTCATTTAAAAATAAAAAGACCATCAAAATAATGGTGGTTTTCATTATTTCTCCTTTGGGAATTTCTGGCTTTGTAAGTAGATTCTGGCTTCATTGTTAGCAGGCAAAGGTGGAATAATAAACAAAGCATTTCCTCCTAAATTAAATGAGGTTTTTGAATTATGCAGTTCTAATGCTCACTCTTCTGCTGGGAACAAAGGGTTAAACAGCACGAAACATTACCTCTCTGGGAGAGAAGAGGGATTCAATTTCAGAAGGCAAGGTCTTACAGCAGATCCTGACTCAGACATGCTTTTACTGATTCAGACATAGTATTCACTTGGAAAGCTTTACATCATGGCCTTGGCAGATTCCTAGTCTTTCCCAGTGCAAGCTGCTATTTTTCCTTTAGCTTACTAAAAATAGCCACGGATAGATTCAGTGTACTTGGTTTGCTGGTGTTTACAGGCATGAGGGTGTTTTCAGGGTTGCTCTGGGCAATCAAGAGACTTACAGTTTGGAGACAAATGGGGAAAATATGGAATTACCAGAATCTGGTACTTTGGAGACCTCTAAGCATCCAACCCATTGCACTGGCCCCATCATCCACATGTGTGTTCCCAGCTCAGATCCAGCCTTTCTGGATGGTGATGGTCATTTCCAAGGGGCTAATTGCTCCCCTTCCCACAGCTCTCATGGTACACTGACCGTCAGAGCAGACTTTTTTCAGAGTGAGGAGCCAAATCCTGGCTTCAAAATGTTAAGCAAAAAACCCCCCATCTGCTACATGAAGGGATGAGCATCACAACTGCATTTCCATATAAATCTGCTGACCTTTTTTCAGGCCCTTTTCCTACAGCTGGGAGGACAGAGCCTCAGCTGCTGTCACAGCTGTCATACATTATAGCTCCTGGGCAAATGGAGATGCCTTTTGCTTCGTGCACTGTGATATGAAGTGACTGACACACCCCATTGCGGAGGATCCTTGTGTATGTTGCACAGAAAATTTTGAAAGGAGACCAGGAGGATGCCTAAACCACGACAATCTTAATGCTCAGCTGCCAACACAGGCATCCTTGGCATGCTTCTTATCTGGGGGGCACAGAAAACACCAGCATGAGCATCTTGGCCACCACAGGACTTCCTAAAGCAACATATCTGAAAGACAGTGTTCCTGCCAGCATCCAGGCTTGCAAGTCAGTCTGCAATTTTAGAAGTAACACACAGTTGTTCCTTGACTGTAGAAGGCAGTTGGCAATAGCAATGAGCTCTCAACAAGGTTTTCCTGAGACAGCTTACCTAAAACAAATCACAGCATTAGTTACAGCAAGAGGTTAGCACATATTTTTGCTAGAGCTCACTACCAGCCAGCTTTGTTAACTTCTTAACACAACTGCATGCTCGGCCTCCAAGCCCAGGGTAGGTGCAACAAGCATCTCCGATAAGAAAAAGGAACTAGCAATCTGGTAGCTTTTGGCCAAGGTTTTTTCAAGGAAATTATCTGGATATCATCTCAAGGTCCAGAATACTTGTAACTGGAACAACTGCAAAATGTCCCAAGATGTCATAGGTCTCTCTGCTGTGCTACTTGTCTCATTGATCATAACCACCCAACCCCTATGACAAAAATCTGGAGAGAAAGAAAGACCAAAGCTTTGGTGGCCAAATGGTCTTCCCAGCAGGGAAGAACAGTGACAAGCATTAACCTAAAACTCAGCTTGAATCTCAGTTGGGGCATGAATCCTGCTGTGATGGCAGTAGGGGGAGTGTCTCAGTCAGAGCTCACCTAAGGAATGCAAAGATGTCAAGCAGATCTGTGCCTGGGAAATTATTTACTTTTGGTTATAGAAAAGGAAGTTGAGTATGTTGTCTAGCAGGGAAGCTGAGTGCTCCATTTACTGACTGGAGTTTTCTTGAAATTTTGTTATCTAGAAACAATTAGGAGAAAGTTCTTGTTCAGATAATTTAATCCCAGGTTATTTCCCTAATATTTTTTTGGTATTAATTTACAGAAGACCTCACATTAGGAAGAAATTCTTCACAGAGTGATTAGACATTGGAATGGACTACTTAGGTAGGCAATGGAGTCACCACTGATGGAAGTGTTTAAGAAAAGATGGGCATGGGCACTTAGGGCTATAGTCTGGTTGACACTGGGGTGATTGGTCATAGGTTGGCCTTGATCACAAGGTACTTATCCTACCCAATTGATTCTGTGATTCACTTTCCAGGTGGAGAAAAACACAAACATCCTCCTGTAATACCATTTATCCCCATGTTCCTCCTGTTTCACACTCTTCTAACAGCATAGTCTCTTAATTCGTCTTTTCTTTGTTATTTTCCTTTCTTTTTACAAATGTTGCTCATGTGACCTGGAAAGGAGAGATCTGTGAAACCTGTCAAAAGGCAGTTTCTTTTACTTCATTCAATGCACAGGACGGAGAGCTCTGTATGTGCATTTGTCTGTAGCTAGACATATGCACATATATGTCTGTGTACATATTTTGTTTTCAGAATATTTTTTTTAAAATATACCCCTAAATGCTGACGGTCATAAACCAATAGCCCTATGCAACTCTGGCAAGTTAGAAAGTGCAGGTTGGGCAGCCAGCACCAACCTTAATAACCAAAAATAACTGCCTGGGTCTGAACCAAGTATTTTCTCATCAGTATGCAGCACCAGAGTTTAGGATGAGAAAAATGAGGAGTGGGAGGATATAAAACAAACAATAAAATGGAAGAATGTCAACTGTGCTCTGGCCTTCCCTTCTGCTTCTCACAGCCCACTCCAAGCAGTGCAGTCGGGGTATGCGACAGGCTGTGCACAGAGCGGGGTAGCATGCATACAGCTGAGCACATCTGGTTAGCAGTTGCCTGGTTTTGTGCTGTGAGTCAGCCAACACCATCCACATTTCTAAGCCAGCCCTCTGCCATTGTTACCGAGTGGTTTATGACTTCACTTTTCCTTTGTAATAGGTTCATTCCTCTTCCCAACAGTGCTGCTGTCACCCTTTCATCTTTGCCTCCCTGTTTAGCACAACCTTCATCCACACATGCATACATAGAATCAGACTCAGGGTGAGTGAGAGGGAATTGTTTGCCTAGGAGAATTTGATGCAAGTACCTTGGCTGAAATATTACACACCTTCCCATCTTAAGGTTGCTCTGGACAAAGCAGACCATATTTATTTAGGTGTGTAACAGTGGTTTGCAGGCCTGGATTTGGCATCAAAGGGGAAAACTGTGACTTCAGTACTCTCAGGTACAAGACAAGATGGATGTTGATGCTATTTTTTTAATAAAGACGTGGTTACATAAGGAAGTGCAGAAAAGTAGATGAACTCCCTTTGTTAGATTAGCCTCACTCAGCCAGGAGCTCTTCTCTATCATCCATGCCATCAAGAATGTGGCTAGGGACAGTGTCCTGATCTTTGTTTACTTATTTAACAGAGGCGGTGGTGAAGAAAAAAGTCATCCTACAGTCATCACCTGTTGCTGGTCTCAATTTAATTATCTCTCCCATCCTGCTAAGAAACTGAGGCTTCGATGTGGCTGGAAGTCACTGGTGATAGCACAAGGAAGCCCAGATAAAGAGAAGAAAATAGCCAAATGGGCAGTCAGGTGTCTGTAAGGTGGTCCATGCAGAGGACAGGAAGAAAGATTGGAGAAGAGACTCTTTCTGGGCTCTGAGGGTTACATAAGACAAAGAACAGGGACACAGCCATGGAAATACAGCTGTGCACATGGAAGATGTGATAGACCGGCAAAGTCAAATTGCTTCAGAAGCAAAATTAACTGTGATTACTTGATGCAAGATATCACTCAAACCAATCAAATTGTTATTTTGGGAAATCATAAATTTGTATCCAGAGTCAGTTTGTCACTCATTAAAAACTTAAAAGAATGATTAGGAAATTAACTTAATAAGCGCATCTTATCCTCTTTTTCATTTTCACAGCTTAAAATATGAGATGATCTCATCTGGCTCTTACATGACCCCTGACCACATCACAGGTAAGTAATTTTATTCTCATCCTTACTGCTAGCATCGGGCTCAGTCAAATTATTTCTGGGGCAAACACAGCTGAAGTCTCCCTGCCACCATCTCTACCTGGATGAGGAGTATTATATAAACCCCAATATGGAAACTCAGTTTTTCACTCTTTGCTTGTTTCCCAGGGCAGAGCAATGCTGTGGTGATCACAAAGTACACCAAAAAAAAGAGGAAGAAAAAAAGAGGAATCCTTAGAATCTTTATGCAACAATAAAAGAGGTGTAATCCAAAGCAGATGTGATTTCTCCATATTACAAGATGAATTATTTTGGTGGCTACATGCAATAGATGCACAATTGTTACATAGACCACTTTTACACTTACTTGAAAAGTTGATTGGGCTGGAAAATCCTCTGCTGGATGGACTTCAGAGGTCAGTTTAGTGGATTTACTTGTGTACTGTGTATCTGTACACTCAGGCTGGAAATCTAATTTTAAGGCGTTTCCATGAAACACAGCACTATTAGGCTATGCAGAAGAAGGTCCAGTCATTGCTAAAATATCACTTAAAACACGCTTTGAATGCAGTTCTTAGGTGCATATTACTTCTGGCTACATAAGGACATATTTTTCCCCACAAGCATATGCCGTTTTGTCTAAATGAAATATTCCTCTCTTTCTATGAACTACCCCTGTAAAGATGGAATGAGTCTTTACATGGAAGAAATACAGATTATTCTGTATCTTTAAAACTATCAGGTAAACCATATTGGAGAAAAAAATCTTCAGAAAAAAATTAAAAAATTTAAAAGCCAAATAGATTTTAAAAGAAAAAAAAATCTAATGGAAGTTACTGTAATGTGAATGTAGCAGTGAATTCAATTTTACCTTTAAATTTCACTTTTCCTTACTTGAAGATGCAGGCATTTGAAAAGCGGTAGAAATCTGTACTTCTTAAGCCTTCTTTTCAATAGAATGACTACAAGAAGCCCAAGGGATTCATGTGTCCAACAGGTTAAAAGCAGTGTTATTTAATACATTGTCCTGCTTTGGTGAAAGGGAATGATGATCTCACCATTGGCTCAAAAAGAGACCTTTTTGATTTGCTTTCAGCTCATCCATGCTTCATAGTGCAATTCTCTATTTCTTTCTCTCAATATCCAGGGAGAGGGAAAAAAAAAAAAAAAAAAAAGCCACTGTGACACATTTCCAGAAAGTGACAACATGGTTTAGAAGCTGTCAGTACCTAATGAAGCATTCCAGCTCTATTTTATAAGCTGTGATTATCATGATCATTTTCACTGATACTTATATGGATTTGACATCTTCAGCCTTTTAGCCTTTCAAATAATCTGGTCAGCAAAATTGCTAGTATGTAGGTCAATTTAACCATTTCTTTCCAGATTTTCTGGTGGGTTTTTTTAATCTTACGGTGTCTCCTGTGGGTATGTGTTGCTGCTTTCCTGTAGGAAACAGAGCAGAGAAGACTTGGAAGATATTCAGCAAGCCTAATTATAAACTCAGGAACATCTTATTGCTTACTATATTTCCTCAAGGCAATGCATCATATAACTAACACTGACAGAAAGACCCTGACCCAAGAATTAAAGCAGAGACCAGAAGTATTGCTCATACTGCTTCCAGGTTATAAAAATATTTGTTTAATTGTAACTCATATATATCTTGAGATGACAGGAGTGGTAACAAGCTGCTGCTGAGCCAGTGTGGGGAGGGGGATGGTGCAGGAGCTGTGTGGGCAAGCACAGCTATGCAAGGCACACACAGCTGGCTTGGGCATGAAGGTACAAGCCATTACAAACCTGGGTAATCACAGAAAAACTTGGGTTGGAAGGGACCCTGGGCTCAAGACTAATCAGGGTTTATAGGCATCTGTCCACCAAGGGTGTACTCTTATATATGCAGAGTGATGGCTTGCTCTTACTTTGCTTGACAGACAATCAATTATGCATCTGAATGTGACCTTCTGTGACTATCCACAGCACTGAGTGAAATGTTTGAATGTGTGATTCTCCTCAAGCATGCAGGTGGCCCTGGTGAATTTCAGTTTCCTCTAAAATATCCCCACGGAGATTTGTACTGAACTGATTGCACATGAGAGCTGGTACAGTCTGACACATGGCACAGGTGGACCACATCAGCAGAGTGTTAATTTGTTTATAACAGAAGCCCCCAAAACGCTGGTTGATTCCTAACCCTTGATCACCAGCAAAATCTTTCTGTTAATCTCAAAGATAAACAAGCAAATGATGTGTGATATGTCCAAAGATTTTATTTTACTTAGTAAAATGGAACTAATTGCTCTAGGCTGGAGATCTATAACTAGGCTTACTTTTGAAGCAATTTTGAAAAGTGTTTTTCAGACTGAGAATTTTTTTGTGTGTGTTTGTGACACGGTTGGTTGGATTTCAGCTTGGTTCTGCCATTCTGCTGTATTAAGTAAAACCTTTTCAGGAAATAGGTCTGTCTGTTCTTTTTCATTTTGAAATCAAGGTGTTTACCCAAACAGCCAACCAAAAGGACTGTAGATGTTACACAACTCTGAAACTGAATGCAGCAGGGTAAGAGTTGTAAATGATGACCACAAGGTAAGTGCCACAGCATTTACACATTTGTGCTAGATGTTCCTGCCATGCATGAAATACCTTCCTAGACCCGCACGGTGCTGATGGCAGGTCTTGCACCAGGAGACACCAAATTCAAGTGAAAGTTAATGATTCACACTTGTCTGTGTCTGTACCTCTGTGTGCGTGCACACAGAGATAATCACGCATATAAAAAAAAGCCAGCTGCCTTTTAACACCAATTTTTAGGTAACTTGCTTTTCTATAAATGCTGGTTTGTGCCTCTTCCTGGAATCCACCTACAAATAGCCAAGAAGTAAAGAATCCTAGAAAACTGTCATAGCAACATTTCAGTTTGTTGTTGGGAAGCCTGTGCAATATTGGTACCTTGTTTCAAAACTGACATCCAAAAAATCAAGTTTAACATCCAGCACCTGTTCAGTGCTTTTTTGAATCAGGGCCATTCAGTATAACAGTCACTTGCCTGTGCTCTTGCTGCATGGCCTATTTTTAACCCATGAAATGCATTCTCAATAAAAAATGATTAGATTGCATTTTCACTATGAATTGCTTCATGAACCTTCCTAATATAATATATGCTCCCTCTCTTTCACAGGAAATAACATTATTTTCATTAAGCAGTGTTAACAGATAGAGCTCTTTTCCCTTTCCTGTCTTATTTATAAACAGGTTTTTCCTTTAAGAAATCATAACATGAAATTCATTCGTGGAGCAACGAGTACAGTACTGTGTCAGATTTCAAGAATCTTGTTTTCATTTTCCAGTTACTGTACAAATGAAATAACTGTAAATGCCCAATTAATCACTACACTAAGTCAGAAGGTCTTTGAAATTATTAAGTTCATTGCACCACTAAATTTATGACTACCAACCAGAGTTTGCACAGGGAAGCATAATAGATCAGCTGCTAATTCAGGACTAAACACCCAGCTGAAGCAAATACAGTGAAAACATTCCCTCTCAGACAAGCTAGTGGTCCAGTTCCAAAGACATGTATGGGTCCGTTGTCCAAAGTAGCAACACTTCTTATTTTAAAGTAGAACCAGCTGATGAAATCAGAAGTACAGTTCTAGTGCAAAGAGATTGCAGTATTGTTGCTCAAAGTATTCATTGTACATATTGTCTATTTCAACAAAATCTCCCAAATGTCCTTTTCCTTCTTTTTTTAATCCCAAAACTGCTGTGACTCTATTGGAACCCCAGATGATGGGCAAACACTCCCTATAGAGTGGCCAGCATACCCACCCCTGCACAGTGAAGAAGAAAGTTGTGGCCATAGCTCTGTTCCTCCAGCCAGGCTCTCATATCTCCTCCAGGCACAGCATTTGTCTTCTCCCACTGCCATCTGCACCCAGAAATGCCAGCCTGGATTTTCATGTCCATTCAGACTCAGCGCTCAGGGGCTCTTGCCACATATTGCCCATAACCACACAGCTGCTCTGTGTCTCTGTGCTGTTAGACATGAAAGGACCAAAGCACTCAGAGGTCAAGGCCCGTTATTGTATTTTTCTTATTGTTCTGCAAGAAGTTCAGGTTGGTCTACACTTGTGCTCATTATCAGGGTTGAGTGTCAGACCTGCTATGAAGTGAGCAGTTATAATCTCTCTCTGCTTCTGACAGGAGACTTTCTATATTCAAAGTATATAGAGAGAAATATTTGGAGGGTTTTTTAAAATATTTTTCTTTCAGTATTGACCCCAGTCATAGAGTCATCTCTTCATTCACTTTCCAACTTGCATTTGTAAGGAAGGCAAAGAATCACTAACTATTTGCTCATGGTCTGTTTTACATGATGTTCAGTCTGAGAGAGCACAAATATTCATGAAGGGTTTGAAGCTGGCTGAAAAGGATACAAACATTGGAATACTCATTTGGATTTTTTCATCCCATAGATCCAGCCGGTCTCAGTTTCAGTTTAGTACATGTGTCCTTTTATGCTGCTGGACTCCTGCAGACAATAATCCTACATAGCATGTGTACCATTTCTCTTTTTTGCACTCTTTTTCTCTCTTGCACAAACTAAAACACAGTCAGACACATGCACAGACAGACAGACACACACAAATGCACACATGCACACAGAGTAACAGCTTGTCAACAGCTTTAGCAAAGTAAAATACAAATGATAATTAGAAACATATGACCCTAGGAAAGCAGCACAGAAAGTAAAAGGTCATCTTTTTTCCAAATGACCCAATTAGAAAAGCCTGGAGTGTTGGCTACAATGTAATGGTTTTACACAGCTTTTTAACATAGACTTCCTGTTTTAAAACAATGCAATTTATTGCTCAAAAAGAAAAAAAAGAAAGAAAAAAAAAGAAAACAAAACAAAACCCCAAAAACAACAACAAAAAACCACACACACACACACACAAAAACAATCAACCAAACAAAAAACCCCCGTGTCATTTAATGCTGGTAAAATTCGGCCTCACAACACCTGCTTCAAGAAATCTCCAGCCTTTTAGATCTATCAACAGAGCACTGTGTATTTGTCATCCCATAATGACTATCAAGAAGCCAGTGCCAGGACAGCTGCCAACTCATGAGAGAGCCTGAAGAGACACTCCAGTATCACATGGAGGAGGCAGGCACAGGTGGCTCCGCAACCCCTGCCTGTACTATCCAGCTGGAGCATCCTCACCTTGGCTGAGCCAAAGGCAATGAGCAGAGAAGGGGGAGGGATGATGAACTGAGAAGGAATGGGGCTGGAGGCATTAGGAAATGCAGAAAAATATGGAAAAAGGAAGGTAGAGTTCAGTGTGCAAGCAAAGAAATGGATGAGTTTTTCTTGCCCAGGGTCATCTCAAATAGAAGATCATGGACTACACTTAGGGGTTTTTCCCAGCTTAGTTTCACCTACTTGCTTCTTACTCCACATTCTTTGTTCTGGTGAACATGCAAGGCATTTATTCCTGCAAAACTACTAATCCTAACTTATTCATTGTTTAGAAAAGCTATATTTAGTTTATGGCTTTTCCCCATAAATCAAACCTCTCAGGCTTGTCAGTTTTAAAGAGTTTAATTATGGCAGCTATTCCCACACTGCAGGGCTTGTTCCACCATGGTGAGAATGCAGGGGGCTGCAAAACCAGCTCAGGAGAGCAGCAAGGGGAGGACATGAGCTGGCTGCCAGTATGGAAGCAGGATAACCAACATATCCTGGGTTTGGACTAAGCTAATTAAAGTGAGGGACAGAGTTCATGAGGGAAGAAAGAGCTGAAGAAAATAGCTTGGGAAGCACTGAGTTAAGACCATATTCTGTATTATTAAAGGCAGTCTAAGCAGGTTTCTGTATCTTCAGCTGAAGAGAAGCCCAAGCTTTCGCACAGAAGAGTTGTTTAAGCTGTGCAGCCATTGAAAAGGTGGGAGGGACATAAAGTTTGAGTTTCTACATCCTTGGGGGCTTAGAATTTCTCTGCTCATAATGGTTTCACTGGGAATCAACATCATTGCCCATTTCTCAGGCAGTCTCTGTGTCCCATAGGACTGAGCTGGATGAAGCAGCATGGAAAAATAATATATGCTGTGTATGTAATGAGCGGCTTAACCATTTTTTCCAGGAATCCAAAAGCATGTGATCTTCATTGAAAACCGCAGATGCCAAGTTTAGAGCTTTACATTCAAACTGTTTGAGAGTCTATAATAAAAAAAAAAAAAAAAAAAAAAAAAAAAAAAAATCAAGAACAACAACAAAAAAACCCCCACACACATTTATTTGGTAAAAAGGAAAAAGGCATAAAGGCATAATATTTCCTTAATTTCATTGTTTTGATATAAGTTAATGGATTTTATTCAGCAGTCTATTTGTGCTGGTTTGAGAGGAACAAATGTCAGATTTTTACCGTTAAAGGTAATTTTACTATGAAAGTCACTGAAAATAGGGGTTGAAAAATAATAGATTCTAACAATAGTAACACAGTGATATATTGTATGTTTTCCTCATGGTAATACTTTTAGTGATACTGGGTATCTCACCCATAATTAGACAAGGACATTCAGATATACTTGATGCTTACAATAAACATCCCAGAACAAAAAAGAGAAGCACTGGAAAGATACCCTATCATTTGTAATACAAGTTTTGTGAACACTTAAGGTTAGAGAGTGACAATTAGCATTTTCCCTATGCCACACTGAAAATGCAGTTATTATCCTAGAGAATCTCTTTTCTTTTCCTCTCTCTCCATATATGCAAGGGGTCCTAAGACCCACCAAAGCAGAATCAGGCCCCCATAAACTATTCACACCTTCATGAGGCTGTCTGCTGATATGGGGAGAATCAGGTCAGTAAGATGTTACTTGGTTTTAAAGACTGAAAGGTACTAATTTTATATGCCAGTTAATCCATCAGATCACAAGGAGACTGAGGAAATGCCTTTATCTTTAAAATGACAGGCATTAATAATGTTACTAGAATTTCCCTTATATATAACTTTAATACCTTCAGGACTTTTAAATGTCTGTACAATGTGAAAGCTTCTGAAATATAAAAGGTAATGTCCCTTTTAAAGTTACTAATATTGCCAGTGTGGGTGGGGGAAGATGAAATGTGTTCTCAGGAAAAAGAAAACGTTGGACAACAGAAAGCCCAAACCACTTAAGGAGAGGTATATCATACAGGCACTCCCAGTGACAGCATTGTAGCTGGTTCTGTGAAGAGAAAGACCAGCTGTGGAGTGGGGTTGCAGCCACCTTTCCCACTCACAGCTATGACAAGTCATGAATTTCAAAACAACCATTGCTATTGACCTTGCAAATTCTTCAGGAAACTTGCAAGATGAGGTCCAGAGCAAGCAATCTGGAAAGCCTAAGCCACAAGCTCCAAGTATGATCATGAAAAGAAATGGCTGGCCTGTTTGCTCAGAGAATCATAGCCTCTGCAGCTTTCCTCACCCTTCCTCACATGAGTTTCTGGAAACCAAAAGCTGCTCAAAAAAAAAAAAAAAAAAAAAAAAAAAAGACTCTATTGGGATTGCAGGTCATGTTTTAATAATCTCAGGTTAATGGGTTGTCAATCTCCCCTCTGCCCCAGGACAACAAAAAACCTCAGAAAAGAGCCATTTATTTTTATGTACAGGCTATTAAAGGGAGTTCCACATTCTGTACTTCTGACGTACATTTGCTTGGCCCACATCAGTTTATGACAAGAACATGATAAGCACGATCTGCCTTTTGCTTATTCAAGCCTCTAACAATTCCCTAGCAGGGTGCCAACATGCATGTCAGCTGGATGAAGCTGGAGGAAGCATGCCATGATCTGAAACAAAATTAATCATTCCTCAAACTACTCCCAGAATGTTTTTCTCCCAATGTACCTGAGAATTAGTAGGAAAATATGTACCTCATGGGCAGAACATAATGTAACAATGAGTTACTTGGACATCCTTGTAGGTAACACTGACCATGTACTGAGCCTTTAGCAGCCTATCATTACTTTGTTGCTCTTTTTTTCCCAGGCTAATGGAATACCTGGGAGCAGTTCAGTAATGGAGCTCCACAGGAAGTTAGTGACTCTGCTTTTTTTGTCTTTTCACCTTACTTAATCATCTCTTTACTATAGGACCTGTGTTAGCTATCACATATAGGAGCTGAATCTCTGCCAAACTATGGCAGCGCTCAGAGGGTGGGGAAGAGCGATCACAGAAACAGCAAACCACACAACTTTCTGTTTTTGCAGCATGAATTAGTCGCTACTACTCCACACCTGCTTCTCTTTAAAAATCAATGAGAAAAAATATCCCAGTAAAATGATACAGGTGAACAGCCAGATCTATGTACTGAAGTTCATGTAATCTGAACTTCTGCTTTTTATGATACTTTTCATTATCATCATGTTAGTACAGCACACAGAGATTTTATGACAGCAACAGCAATTCATTGCCTTTGTTAAAGGTTATTTGAAAGTGTGCATAGAACAGATCTGTAGAAAATCTACAGGATATTCCATTTGGTTTTTATGATTCAAGCTCACTGTAGACTGTACTGTCACAGCTTTCCATTTCTGCTGGAAATACTACATGCTATTTTTTTCTTTCTTTCTTTCTTTTTAATTGACTATAATGTGCAGATATGGAGGGTTACTCATTCTCATTTTCAGTCATGTACTTTCTTTCCCTTTCACACACATGCTCCATTGATGTGAATTCTACATTCATTGTCATCAGAAAATGGATTTAGTTGATCACAGAAAGTTGCTCATTCCAAAGTGGAAAGATTTTTGCTTTGTTTGGCAATGGGCAGCAGTTTTAACAGGTTTGGGATTTCAGAGTTCACATTTCATAAGCTAACTGATTGACTTGAGTGAGGAGAAACTTGAAGTTTCTTTCTTCACAGACATACTACGTGCAAAATAATCCCTTGCTTTCCTCTTGGTCTAATGCTGCAGAGTTTTCATTTTCTTCTCAGCAAACACCAAACCAGAACACTGGCAGTGTCTTTCATTACTGTCTGATCTTCAACACAACCCGCAGGGTTTGCAGGATATGCACAAGGCACTAAGTTATTTGTCCTGACCTACTAGAACCCCAAAAACACTACTTCTGCATCAACATGAAATACTGAGTGCCAGCCTTAGTGAGTTAAACCTCAGATCCAGGTTGGACTCGCAAGCATGTCGCTTGTGCCAGCAAAGAAGGAAATGCTGCAAAGGTTATCTGTGCCTCAAAGGCAACACCAGACCCAGGAGCTCGCTTTCTGAAGCTGTCGCCTGGAGACTGCTGAACATGTACGTGACTGCAGGAGTGAAGCTCAGAAGTGCG